>NC_083630.1:4050000-4070000 GCF_963584025.1 Labrus mixtus | reverse complement strand
TCCCTTAGTCTGCACTGAATGGCCCAATTTCATGGTCCAAGCAACAACTAATCATACCACAACATGTTCTGTGACCAGAAAAAACAAAATGTCTGGGCAGGAAATTACTGTGCACAGATACATCAGGAACTTTACATATTTATCAGTGAAAGTCTCCGGGGCAAAATCTCTAAACCAGATAAACAGAATTTACAAGAACAACGTCATATAACGCTGAAAATGAAAACGGTAGAGTAATCCAGTGCTCTCGTAAAATCACAGCTTAGTGCTACAGGATGATCCTCCAGTGGGGGGGGGGGTCTTCTCTTGGCCTTAAGACCAGCACTAAATCCACAGAGGAAAGGGTGTGCCAGCAGTATTCAGTTTTTTTCATATCATGATAGACGAGTCATTGGATTGTTTTTAAAGAATGTGCCTAAAGGGAGAGGAAGCTAATGCTCTTTGTCTAGCTCTCGATGAAAATAAAATCAACATCATCAATCAAACAACATAAAAGCACGTCGCCACGATGCATATTTTCTGTCCGAGCACCAAAGCAGACAGAAGTCACATTTTGCCCTTTCTTTCGAAGCCTTCCTTGCAGCACAGCAGCGTCAGCGTCGTCTTCTTTCCTGCTGTGGTATCCATAAGACGAACAACAAACCGTTCACTGTGTTGTTGCTCTCCTTGGTGCATGTCAGTTCAAACCAAGGCATCCCAGCCGACATGAAAAAACACTGAGTCATCTTTGAATTTTTTTTTTTTCTTTTCATAAAGAACTAAGTAGCCTTGGGCTGCGATCGCATATTTGTCTTTGTTGAAGAGCGATGAAGAAGTAGTTCATGTCCTGAAAAGACCATGCAGGACAAAGCTGCAGCCAAGGTCAAGAAGCAGTACTCTGTTACAGTAACAACCAGGGGGGGCGTCGAGTGAGGGGACTTCATGGGGGCTCAAGATTTTGTGCTACACCTAAAATACCAAGCAAGGAATGGAAACCGCAAACAACAGCTCTGTGCAAGTCAGGAGAATCTCAGGCTGACGCTGGCTCAGACTGTGGCTGTTCAATAAGAAGTGTCAGTTATTCCATTTAACAACAACAAACTCCTTCATCAGCCTGCATGGTTTGATATCCTGACAAATGTGTGAAAACAACTAAGTAGAGGATGTAAGAGCTGCCCAGCTCCATAAAATCTTGTGTAGCTGGGCAGGAGCGCCAAAATGTCTAATCATTATCCAACTTGTCTCACTTTAAGGGCAGAGTCAGAAGCCTTTTCCTATTAAAATAGAATATAGACTAATACAAAGGTAAAATGCACACCCATAACAAAAAACATGGAGAGAGTTATCTTGTAAACATCCTGACACCCTTTGTCAGCCAAAGAACATCGGAGTACACAGTAATGTAGCTAAAAAGTCAAAAGTGTAGACTTTCCTAAACGATCATTCATCAGAGTTAAGCCACACTCTCTGAACTCAGACTACCTCTGAATATTTCCACAACAGAAACTCTAAAGTCCTGAGAGCAGACAACAATGAACTCCCGGCAAGGGAAGTCCTAACTTTGATTTGAAATACTTTAAGCTCCAGAGCACAAAACCTGCCGAACCCTTTTTCTCTCCAACGTTCATTAACTTCACAAAGAGAAGAATCCACTTAAGCAAACTTTTTTTTCCTCTTCAAACTGCTCTGCTTGGTTCAAAATAAATCTGTCCAAATGACTGCAATATCCCACGGTGCAGCCGACGTCTAAGCCCTTCAAACATCAAGGATTTATTCTTCTCCTGTCGGCCTCAGCATGCCATTTCCATTTCACAGCTCTGTCTGGATGTTTCAGAGGGTCTCTGGGTGGGCCGATGTTTGAAAAACAAAACAGACAAACAACTTGAAGAAGAAAAATAACAGAGCTCTGTGTTGTATGAGAAGTGCAAAATCAGATATTTAAACAAAAATTCTACACTGAATTTTACTAGAGATGCAACGATTGTGAAAATCAGAGCCGATTCCTATACACGTGTTTTTGTACATTCTTTGTGTCGTTTGTTTTTTATAATGAGCGGAGTGACTGGATGTAGTTTAATTGTTGTTACTAGTCCCTCCACTTGAAATGTCGCTGATCCTTCCCAGAGACGGTTTAAGACTCCCACACCGCCGCGATTTTCTTTCATGGGAACGAATCAGAGTTTGTCCAACAGGTGACTTCTTCTGCCTGATAAAAAAAGAAAAATCTCTGAATCTGTTGTAAGGTAAAAATTATGCAACAAAACTGATTCACAGCAGTTACTGACATTGGTGCATACCCGTGAGCCTTTGTTTGTTAACAGGGCTGATACTGATGTTAACACATTGGTTCATCCTAAATTGCAATTAATAAACAATCGGATTAATAATTATGACAATGTGATGTTTATTTTCTGTACACTTATGACAGGTCTGTTAGCGGTTGTGTTTGACAGACAGGAAGGAGAGATTATTTAGTCATTTGGCAGAAGGAAATGAAAAAATGCCCTCGCTAAATGAATAAAATATGATTTAATTTGACAACATAATAGATTCCAGACCAGCAGAGAACACTTTATGAAAACGGTTACAGCTGATCGTTAGATGTGCGGCTCAAAGCGACGCCAGTCACCTCGGTGCGTTAATCAGGCTGAAGTGCATCCAGGGAGCGGCTGTATCAACAGCATGAAAAATGAAGCTCGCATTGGAAATGAATTCTGAATAATGGATGCTGAAAAAGTCCTGAAGCCAAAGCCAGTTTAAAATTAAAAATGTGCTTTACCTAGATTGTGAAACACAACGATGGCTTCAGTAAAGAGGCATGAGGCTGTAGCTACTGTCAGACAACCAGTTTTGATATGTCATAAATAATAAGAAGTGTTTCCTGCAAGAAATACACCAACAAGCCAGCTACCAAAAGGGGGGGAGGGATCTCTAGATCCAACAGCAGAGATGCAGGATGATGCAGGATGATTTTGATCAATTGGTTTTCTACAATGGTCGTTAAGGTGGAGGGTGCCTGTTCTTAAGGCGGCTGCCTCGATTATGAAGCGCTGCAGGAAACACTGACAATAGTATATAAGTTGTTATTGTGTTGCATTATTCAGTTTCATCTGCTACGATATACAGACTGTAAGTGTTTCAATAAAAGCTCCATGCATCCTCCAACAGTACACGAACATGTTTATTTACTGGAGCGTTGGAAAGAAAGGACTGTGTGTGACGCCCGAGTGTTGAAAGGCCCAGAATGCATTAGTGGGATCAAAAGCGCTGACAGACAAAGCCACAGGGACACTTTGATGTCGTGTCTGAAAGTTTTCCAAATCTTACATGCTTCAATCAAATGAGTCCGATGTTTACAAAACAAATAATAAACCTCCATATAAATCAATTAGCAATTCATAATTGCAAATGCATTTTCCCATACAGTGTGTTTGCAGAGTGTCGTGGTGCCAGAGGGTCATTACTCAACCTCTGTTTCTACATCAAAACATAATGAGTGTTATTGAGAGGCATACAGATGTTATACTGATGTTCGTTAAAGCTTACAAGGAACATCTCTACTCCTGTTTGAACAGGACTGCTGTTACCTGAGGAAGTCTGTGAACTTGTGACATGTCCATAATCTGTGAAGTGAAAGTTTCATCACACACTCATGTTTTGTTGTTTAAGATTTAGCCAGCGTTTTACACTGGTGATTTAAATGTATTCAAATGTTTCAGGAAGAACACGTTTCATGAAAAGAGATCCTTTTTTATGTTTCCTCATGAGGCGGAAAGCACGGCGATAACACCACTGAGAGAGAGGTCAAAGGCAGTCCAATGAAAGCAGGTCAATGGAGATAAATATCTGTCAAAGCAGAATCTACATTAGCTCATCTGTAAACATATTCTCTTCCTCAGGTCGGTTTCTCCCGATGGTCAACTCGGCGTTCGTTTTCATTGTGGGTTTTAATTACATTCACTGCAGCATAACAAAGTTATTAAGACATTTTGTGTCAGCGAACTAAGCAGCTAGCCTGCTAGCAAAACTATTCCTTCGCATACAGCCCAGAGGGGCGGGACACATCGCCATGGTAACAGCAATCAGAGACGTGGCTGTGACACTCTATGAGCGTGGGCAGTAGGGCTGGTTAAAAAAAATTGATTCATCAATGCATTGCAATTATTATTAGTGGGTAGTGTAGTTCCAATATCAAGAATAAACCATGTTTTTCTTAAAACAAGGTTGATATTGTAACCCACTCCTGCACATCTTCCTAGGTTCAGGAGGAGCTAGGTCATGAGCATAATAACCATAACCACACACACGGATGGTTTAAGGAACAGCAGCTCTGTTTACTGGAAACATGTACCAGTAAATAAGCTATTTA
Organism: Labrus mixtus; assembly: GCF_963584025.1. Lineage (NCBI taxonomy): Eukaryota > Metazoa > Chordata > Actinopteri > Labriformes > Labridae > Labrus > Labrus mixtus. The sequence continues at coordinate 4,065,652 of NC_083630.1, read as the reverse complement.
CATTAAGTGTATACATACATGGAAATAACAAACTGGGAACTTCTTTGTTTGTCATGTCCTTTTAGATTGAGTCAAAGTCAACTGTGAATCGGGTTCATACAGAGGTCAGCTCTGCTTTAAGTCAGAGTTTGGTCAGAGTTGGATATGTCAGAGTGCACTTTACGTTTGTGTGTTTGAGCTAGTACCAATCTGGGTGAAGGGCACAATCCTACCACATGCAGATCGTTCATCCGACTGGTTTCACTGGATACGTCGAGCTGTATGGCTCGCTGAATCTTCTCCACCTTGTGTTCTCACTCAACAAAAAGACCTGACCTGCATTTACAGACGTGCTTATGGTCCTTTATTCTGATCATGTTAATATTTTTTTATATTTTTATATAAGGTTTCTCTAAGGTTTGTCTCATCTGTTGCACAACAATATAACAGATCATAATAACATTGAAGAAAATTACTCTCTAGTTCAGAATCAAGTATCTCAACATTAGAATTGTTTGTTGTACTCGCTAGTTTAACAATATTTACATTGTGCAAATATCAGGAATGAATTTTGTATTAAACTGTTTAAGTTTAACCAGTAGTCAAGTAACAATAAACACAAACCTTAGGACATAAAACCTTGCTGAAAGCATTAATGTATTTTTCTGAAGAAAATAATCTGTTTACTAGTTAAGTGAACAATAATGTTGTAAAATGTCTTTAACAGAAATAATAAACCAAATTCCTTAGTTAATTATTTCTCAGTAATTCAAAAACACCTCTAGCAACATGAGGAGTAAAAAGCTTTAAAACTCCACACTAAAAGAAACTCCCGTTTTTTACTCTCTTAGTAAAATTATGTTTGTTTGTTTTTTTACCACAAAATGATATCATGAGCATGAATTATGTTTACTTTTCTGAATTAGATAATCACAAAATCACATTAAAACGTTTGAATGACTTTGCACAGCAATAACTTTGCTGCTAGCAGGCAGCAAAAACTATCTAAACGAACTGAGAGCTAGCGTAACGAGACACGTGGAGTGCAGCTTTTTAAGATGACGCACACACGTCACACAGTTTCATGGCTTCTGCAGGAACTCTTATCACTCCCAACTGATGAATTATGAACTTTTAATCTTTATAGCTTAGTTCTGCTGTTTATCAACTTCTCAAACTTAACGTAGTGACGATCTCTTGCTCACATTGACGTCCTGCTCACATCGCGGACTTTTGCGTCACTGCACATCAATCTTCACTGTAAAACTGCTGTTAATTTTAGTCGTACACAACTGCAAAAATAAAATAATTGACTTAGTAATCACAGCTAGAGTGTATTACATAAAATAAACAAAACATTAACTTGTGAATTAAGCCAATAATTATGTTGTTTATGACTCTTTCAATAATTATTTTTAACCTGTTTTTACCAGCATGGTTACAATATCATACCAACAGGAGCATTAACCATCATTTCACATTCAGGTAGCTCGTGGTCAGTCTACGTTGGATAGTTATGACATTATGGCTAATTATTAAATCCGCTATGGAGAAAATGAACAGGGTTTTAACTTCTGGAACCAAACGATGATGAGCTACATTGCAGCGTTACTTTTGTTCTGACAATATTGGATGATTTTGTTTTTTTTATCATTTCTCTGAACTTTTTTTTTGTCCCTCATCATCAAAGTTGTTTTCATCCATCTTGCTTTTCATTTAACCTTTTCAAGGTGTCACAGTTATTTGGACATATAAAGCCCCTAAATTAAGAGTAATTTAGGAATTAAAGCAGCATCAAAGAAGTGTTGTTGCAACAGGAAGGGATCTTTGTAGAACATCTGTACCTTCACTCATCCATACATGATGAGAAAATAACCTTACAGGTGCTCCCTCTGAAAGACGTTAATTCAGGGGTCTTCTTCTTAATCCTTGGACAAACAGACCATGCCTGTGCACCAATAACTGTCTGTTCTGTTGCTGCAGTCCTGCCAGCAGAAATAAGCTGTTGACAAAACAGTGGATCACACCCAAGAGAGCCCGGCGTGGCCTGCATGTCGAAACACCGCAAACCACATATTTGGCCTTTGCTACAACTTGCTCACAGTTGGATCCAGCTGGAGGCAAGAGTTGTCATCTCACGGAGATATGGGAAGAGAAAAACAAGGGGAAACAACTGGATGCACTTTAGAAAGCTACTGTACTCAAAACAACACTAAACGTGCTTTGATTTGGGTTTCATCCAAAGCATGACCAAGTAGTAAAACAACACTGAAATCTATGTATCTTTAAAGCTCATGTCCAAACCATTGCTGTCGGGTTGGTAATGGAGACCACTTGACTCGGTTGACTCTGTGGTCAGCTTTGACTTCAGCTCGTTCCATCAGCCAGTGAAACAGCCAGCCAGTCGAGCGAGTCAAATGATCCATCAAACATTGTCCCACCGCTCATACGTTGGAGTTTTAGTTTTGCAACCAGGCGAGCAGCTCTGAGGGCAGAAATGATCTCTGTGGTCGAGTAAGTTTCTTATATGCAGAGTCAAAAAGGTCACCCTTCTTCTAGTGCTGCAGAAAGGATTGAGAATCATCAAGTCTGTGTGTGCATTTATTCATACTCTGTAGCAGCTCTGCCTCTGAGAAACGATTGTGTAACTCTAACTGGAATCTATAAAACTGAGGGTGAAGTTTCTATCTTCGCAGAGTCAGATTTAGGAGCTTCTCCCGAATGAAAAGTGGAGCTACAGCAGACTAGGCCATCACTGAATGGACAAAATGAGTGCTTGTGTGCATTTTAACAGTAGAAAAATGGAGCCTCTTTGTAAGACGTGTAAAGCATCAACACAGGAAGCTGTCAAAGCAGAATTTACTGTTAAAACATGTTGGGAAGGTCAAAAGTGCTTTTCTATCTTAGCAGCGTTAGCTAACACAATATTTCCCTTTTCTTTTTTAATTGAGCAGCTCGTCACCTTTCTTACAATTTTCCATTTTCCCAAATCCAAACACAAGTTATTCAGTCCATATTTGATCGATCTAACGGCAAACAGCAGTCAAACCTTGTGTTAATCTTGCAGAGGGTGTTTTGACAGAGCAGGGCAAAGTCGATTTATACTTTCTCAAACTCTCCACCGACAGCCATCAAACCTGCAGCAACTTGCCAGGTGAAAAATGAAAAAGATAAAATCTCCATGTATGTAAAAGAGAAGAAGCCAAAAGAAAAATAATTTAAGACAGGGTATAATTAATGACCCTCCTCTAATGAGCTTCAGCTTCTCTGAAACCAAACTCTGCAGGGAGGTTTTCTTCTGCCATATTCTTCCTTGTTTCTGTTGATTCCAGAGAAACAAATTCCCCATCTGACTCCCAAACATGGCCTTTGGCTGCCACGTCAGGTCAACAGAAATACATGAAAGGAGCTTAATGCTAACCTTGCCCGGAGCAGACTTATTATCTTCTCATGACTAATCTGAGATAACAAACAGGAGAAGTATCTAGAGAGGGGTGAGCAAAGGAAGTGAGGTCGAGACAGAGACTTTTAAGTGTTACAATCACACTCCAGATCAGAACAATTGGGTGTAAAATTACAAAGGAATCGTTATTAAAAGCCTTGCACATCATCAGTACATCATTAAGTTATGTTGTCCTGCACACATTCTTCCCTAAAGGGGATGACTCCTTTATTTGTCTTTAATCCCATGAATACACAGATTACCTTGTAACTTAAAAAACGTGTTTGACTCAAGGTCAGAACTCTGCACCAAACATGTCAGGGTAAAAATATGAGGCACTGATATACATGGCATGTTTTGGGGAGCTCTGAGACTTATTTACACTGATTGAAGAGGAGGATAAAATGTGACTTTTAAATCCTAAAAAGGCACTTTAAAGGTGCACAATGTAGATTTGGTAGTGAAATTTGAAAGTTGGAGAATTGAAACAATTCTATGCTTTATTTTCAAAACTTAATACACAAACTTTACTCAAAGAAGAAAATGGCCCCCTGAACACTGTTTGGAGCTTAAAAGCTACCAGAAGAGTAGCCCCCCCACCATAATGTCTTGCCTAGAATTTTATCTTCAAACAGTGTTACTGGGACAAAATCTTCCTCTGAGGACAGTTTGTGTATAGAATTATGAACATATATCACATAATCTGTACACTTCTCCAACTTTCACATTTCTTTACCAAAACTCCATAGTGCACCTTTAACATATTTTTTAAACACCTGAAACGATATGATGATAATTTGACGACATTATACGCGTAGGCTTGTATTTATTACACAGTCTGCCAATATCATAGCATGGTAGTGACCCAAGGGCATTATCGAAGTTGAAATTCTGATTACAAAGTAAGAGACCTTGTGGCGCAACGGTAGCGTGTCTGACTCCAGATCAGAAGGTTGCGTGTTCAAATCACGTCAGGGTCAGTGGTTTTCATGGCAAAGATACTGTGAAAGTAAGATCTTCAGGTTATATGAGATCATCCATGTTTGTGTGCTTCCCTGATTCATTCAAGGCTATGTGCATTACTTTAAACTTGTATGTCCATATTTATAGTGTAGAGGAAACCCATATGTCTGTCTACAGTATGGAGCATGAATTACAGTAACAGTGGGTTTACATAAAAAATAAAAGTAGTGCATGAAAACAGGTCAATTGTAAGAGTCAATACATCGACACACAAACAACAATGGATTGTCTCCTACAAGTTTGTGTTATAATTTGAAAAAGTCATTTTAAATTCTATTCCAGATTTAATCTGACGATGAAGCCCTGAGTTTAAGTGATGGAGAGAGGAATCAGCTCTGATATTAACAGCATGATTTATCCTGGATAGTCTCCTGATGTCATGGAAATGACTTAGAGACAGATTCACAGTCTTTTCATGTGACATTGGTCAAAATCAGATATGAGACCTTGTGGCGTAACGGTAGCGCATCTGACTCCAGATCAGAAGGTTGCGTGTTCAAATCACGTCGGGGTCAAAGGTTTTCAAAGCTGCAAATGTACAATTTACCTAAAACTCTGCAAATATGAATATGTGATTCAGATTAGACGATCCACATTGTCTGAACTTGTGTGTCCATGGTGGAGATCTGAAGCTCTCTATATGAAGAGAACTTCAGATTGTGTGTGACAGAGCGACATGAGTTGGCAGCGGGTTTAAAGTTCTCTGTAAAAATATGAACGTCAAGATCACGCCCAACTGGGAGGAGACCCCGGGGTAGACCCAGAGTTCGCGGGAGGGATTATATATCCTGTATAGCCTGGGAACGCCTCGGAATCCCCCAGGAGGATCTGGAAAACGTTGCTGGGGAGAGGGACGTCTGGGTTGACTTTCTGAGCATGCTGCCGCCGCGACCAGACCTCGGACAAGCAGTAGGGAATGGATGGAGGGTCAAAACATGAACACACAAAAACGGAGGGTCTTGTACAAGTTTTTGTACTTCACTTATTTTCTGGATCGTCTCCTGATGTCATGGGAATGACTTCAGGGCAGGTTCACAGTTTATTTGTTGTAACCTTTTCAGAATGAGACCTGGTGGCGCAAAGGTAGGGCATTTGACTCCAGATCACAAGGTTGTGTGTTCAAATCACATCAAGGACAAGGGTTTTCATGGCAGAATGTGTATAAATTGCAGTAAAAAAAACTCTGTCAAAGTGTATTTGATTGAACTATCAACCTTGGGATCCACCCTGTAACACTTGCTGTATTACAGTATAATCCTATTTCTATGGTGTCGATATTAAGCTGCATACGTAAACTGAAATCTGAACTGTCTTAGAAAGAGCTGCATGGATTTTCATTTGGTGAATGTAAGTATTTGGGATAAAAACCAAACAGTAGAGTGATTACAAACACTGAAAGGTTTGACAAATAATACTAACAGTAAAAGCCATATTTGACAGATGAGGTTCCTAAACCTTTTAAGTAATGGAGAAAGTAATTTCTACCAACTATGAAATCCCAATCACAGAATATTCTCCCATCGACTTCTTTTTCCTGGACAGTGTCCTAATCTTACGGGAGTTTAAAACACTGGGAAAGGACCTCGTGGCGCAACGGTAGCGCGTCTGACTCCAGATCAGAAGGTTGCGTGTTCAAATCACGTCGGGGTCAAATTTTTACACACATTCTTAAAAAAAGGTAATCAATTATGGTTTCATCGTGTCCAATAATGCTGAAAAGGTCCATCAAATACAAACCTCAAAATCACCACAGCCAAACAAAGACTGCTTTGGGATATCTCATCCTGTATTATATCACAACACATTTTCCCCCTCTTGAATACACGGTGGCATCAGTGCATTTCTGAGGCCCTTTCTGCTATCTCTAAGGTCTCACATTCCTGAGGAGAAGCCTTACAGCACTAACGCATGTCTAAGTTATGCAAGATCAAGTGCAGTGCATTGCTCCTATTGTCCTGCTCCTAACGGCCCGGGCTAATGATTAGCTAGATTATCTGAGCCACTGGGTTAAGATAACAAAGCACAGTCCCTCCCAAGCATCACAGGGTTTTTTGGATGTGGTGGGAAACACAAGCTTTGCAGCTTTAAAGCTCATGTTGCATATTTATCAGCATGGTCAAACTGAGCTATGTCTGAAGGAGATACTCACATGCCTACATAGAAAACGAGTCCTTGCTTGTAATGGTACACACCCACATATTCCAAATGTTCAACCAAAACTGTTAATAAAAAAAAATAATAATAATTTCTGTTATTTAGCTTCAAGGGTAGAGGTTATAAAAAAATCACAAAAAGCAGGATTGTTTTCTAAAATCAAATCAGCACTGAGAACAGGAACTGACCTTCTCCCTGAATAACCAAATACTAAATATATGTCACGCCAAGGTTTGGCATGTCCATGGAATATTCAGACTTTGGGAGGTATTATTGTAGCAATGGGCCTGCATTTGCATTTCTGTGTTTAGCAGCTCCTGCCATAAATTCACCCGGCTTTATCTGAAACACCCAAAAAGATCTGTCACAAGTCTTTGCATGTATGCATGTGCACACTCCCTACCATGTGCATACCATATATCAGCACCTGTGTGTGTGTGTGTGTGTGTACACCTGAGAGGTATGCTAGCCCCAGAGTCATCTCAGCTTGACCCTGAAGTGAAACGCTGTTTGGTAAAGATAAGGGACTGCTTGTGGGGTCATTGTCCTCTGTGCTGTCCACGTGGGTGTGGAAGCTCGACAGACATTCATTTAGTCGGTCAGAGAGTCAGGTTAGACAGAAACACTCTTCAATTCTTTATAATAGTGGCCTACATGAAAAGCCACACCAACGTAGACCAGTCTGTAGTTCAGTCCTTTGTAATGCGACACCTTTCTTTAGCTGTGGTTCTCTGAAATTATTTTATATATTTTATAGTTTTTGGATGGTAGACAATATAACACAGCATTGAGCCAGTAAACAGCTGAACTTCCTCTGCAGCCTTCAGCTATTTAGAATTTTAAGAACTAAGTACAACGTCTCTACACTTCCTATATATAATAAGGTGATAAAATACAGGGGCAGGTCCATGTTAAGAATGCTTTTTAGTGTTTTGTGAGACTCGAACCAGACAGGTTTTATCACTGGGCGCTCCCAGAAAATGTGCCAGTGGTTGGCTTCCCTGAAATCCACAAGGCCTCCAATATTTAGTATCCCCTTCTCTAAAATGTGCTTTCTGCATTATGACAAAAAAAAAAACAATACAACACTTCCAACCAAATATTCTTTCACTCGATATTGAAAGATTTCCATTTTCCCCATTTTTTCTTTAATATATTCTGTTGTGTGTATTTGGGTTTTGTTTTACATTGAATGTGTTTTATCCTAACTGATCCTAACTTTCATCAGATATATATATATATATACATATATATATATACAGTAAACCCTGTCTCCTCCCAGATGGACGTGACCTGAAGACCTCCAAAGGCAGGCGACCAGAAGGCATCCTAATCCGATTCCTGAACCACCTCAACTTCTCCGAGCTCACTCAGGCTGTCTAAGCGCCTCGCCCATCTCTCTAAGGCTGAGCCCGGCAACCCTTTGGAGGAAACTCACTTTGGCCGCTTGTATCCTTAATCTCAATCTTTCTATCGGTCACAACCCAAAGGTCACGACCACAGGTGAGGGTTGGAAAAATGTTGCCTTTCAGCTCAGCCTCCACATCTCCATGATGGTCCGCCATTACTGCTGACGCTGCCCCAATCAGTCCCTCAATGCTCATTGGTTACTGTTTATTTCCACACAATGTGCGCTTGAGCTGAGCGTCAATAACAAGCCTTGTGTCATCATGCAGCTACATATCAGACTGTACTGTATGTTTTTCTACACTGACTGAACTATACTTATATTGACGTCGTTCTGTACACTGGTACTTAACAACTAGTCTGCTTCTCTCTTTACTGTCATGGTTATAAACCACAATAATCATGCTGTTACAAGGCTACAAGTGAAATGACAGGCTGGTGTGCACTGTGCAATCTCTTTCATTCTTTTATTACCTAAAGATTTTTCTCACTGCTTGACAAACCTGTAGTCTTTTCTCAAATTAAAAAAAGCACGTATAACCGGTTTGAGTAAATCACTGTCTGAGACAGCAGAAAGACGGTGAAGGAGTGCGGTGCAGGCCAGGGGTTCTGCACATCTTCTGTGGACGCTTGGTCAAAATTCAACTCGTGACTTTTGAGAAGCCGAGGGGGTGTGTGATGTTTAACTCAAAAGACTTGCAGGCAACAATTCCCCTGGAAGGAGTTTCACACGAAAGCAAGGAAGCTGCTCACTCGGCTGGAAGACGACGCTTGTGTCGACCAGCCGGAGAAGAAAGGAGGAAAGAAAAGAGGAAAGAGAAAGATGAAGGTGCAAGAAAGGAGGACAGACAAAAGGCAGGAAACTGGACAAGCACGAGGTGAACGAGCGGGAGGGGGGAGGTTATCGAGTTTCTCCTCATGGTGGAGATAAATTCTGCTGCTTGACCACAGCTGAACCCTGGATCTACTCTTAACATCATTCACATCACATCCCATCATCCTACAGGGCCTACACAGCTCAGCCTTTACAATCCACTCACATAATAATCCCCCAATTATCTTCCACTACACTGATATTCCTCCTCACATACAGCAGCTCCTCTCTGTTACATAAGCAGAGAGTCGCTGAGTGTAGTGAGCTAATGAGCTCTGACAACCTTTCCACTTCCACTTCCCACTCTCTCTCTCTCTCTCTCTTTCTTTGTGGTGTTTTTCTGTTCGCCTGCTCTGCCTGTTTGGTTCTTACCTGAGGATTGAAAGGACTAGTCATACTTTTGGTCGAGGCTGATGACTCCCAGAGCAGACGTGAAGGTGTTTGAAGTTAAACTATTGACAGTATTTTAGTTGTAAAATAAGCACCTAAATCTTCCTAAATAACAGCCTTTTAGTTCCTTCTTTGAAGACGTCGAGAGATAAACAGATACCGCAAATATGTGTTTTGCCAGGTGGGTTTTTCTTTCACTTTTCTGACAAAAACATAAATTTGCTCCTTCAGACTGCGTCACAAACAGATGCTAACTTGTCTGACTTTGCCCTGCAGCAGTGAAGTGTCTCCTCTGAGTCCTCTGACTTTGCAGAAGGATCAGTTTCCCCACATTGTGTAACAGAAAGAAGTTACTTGTGATTTTGGAATTAAATAAGTTTGTCAGGTTTTATTTTATTTGTGTTGTCTCAGGAAGATTAGTGTTTTACAACTCCAGTTTTTGTTAGATTTTATGTCACTGATTTCATCAGCACTCACAGGCCCCTACTGCTTCATGATGCCTCACCTTTGTTTTTGTAACTTTTACTTCTTTGTAAAGAAAAACAACTTTAAATCATCAAAAACACCTGATTTTATGTTGCTTCCTGCTTAAATGGCGTCATCGTGTTTTCAGTTCACTGGTAAGTTCTTCTCCACTACTGTGATGAAAATGTGAAAGCATCGAACTTCAGGAAGCATCGATATCAACTGAAGGCGTCAGTGTAATCCAGGCCGAAACATGTGGAGATTATTAAGTAATACATTACTTTTAACAAATGTACTGTATGACTTTAATTCAAAGTGATTACTTGATTATTTCCCCAGTCACTGTTAAAGTTAATCAACTCTGTGTAGTGATTGCTGAGTCATGTTTCTGTCGTTGCTATAGTAAATCCTCACGTCATGGACTTTTCCTTCAGACATCCTGGAGCCTGCAGACGTCTGTTCGTCACATGCTGCAGAAATTTGGGACTGTGTTTTTGATGAACAGTATTGTCGCCTACGGATATCTGCATGCGCGTATTTCAACAACCTGACTTGCTGTGAAAATGTTTGCAGGGCTGCATTGGTGGAATTTCAAGAGGGAAAACGGCAATTATGGGCTTAGAGTTTAAGCCTGCATTTATCGAGGGAAACTATGGTAACGTAGGAGACCAGAGATGCAGCTCTGCAAAGAGTCAGAGAGAAATTAAGCATCCAGTCGGTGAATCTCTGAACACTTTTCTGCCTTTGACAGCAGACACTAGAGTGTAAGATGATGAGTAAACTTCCCAGTCACGTCCATGTGGTGTTCTGTATGCCGACAGAAGAGCCACAAAATAACCTCTTCATGACATGACTGAAGTGTGGTGAACACTCAGTGATTACTTGACCGACCAAGTGCTAAAGACAGCAGGCTTGGCAACAGGAAGGCAGGATGTGAAGTTTACCCTTCATGACTGTGCACACTGTGGACCAGATCGAGTTAATGGTGCTTGAGTGGGCGATTGATGTGTACTTCCTGGTCCCCAAAGAGACTGTAACAAATACTCAAGAGTCCCCAGAGGAGATGGGGTAGACGGGCTCAGCTTGTGCCTCTGTGCGGATTCAGAGAGGAGCAGGTCTCAGTTTATAGATCAGCAAAATATCAGCCAGTTAAAGTAAAAAAGGCTGCATGAGCAAAAAACGAATCACAGAAATTAATTTGTTACAAACTCTTGCAACCCAAGATGGTTCATGTATAATTAAGAGGAGGATCAAAAGTGAGTCAGACAGAGCGCAGGCGGAGGCGAGCTCAGCTGTAAGTATAGAGGAGGAAGGAGAAGAGGAGGACATGAGGTTGATGTTGAACACTTCTCAGCTCTCAGAGTGCTCCTCATATCCAATCACTTTATCTCCACAATCATCAACAATAATTCACTTTTGTGAACGGTACAAATTGATTAACGTAGATGTTCTCTATTTTGTCGGTCCACTTGTTCCCAATTTACATAAAGATGTTCCGAGCGATCCAAAAGTTGCCACCATGATGAACTTTCAACAAGCGCAGAAATGTGGCAATGCTTATTCATCCTCTCGTCTTAACATGATCACTTCCTGCTCAACATACTAATGTAGACTTAAAAAATGACAAAACCTCAAAGCTTCAGTCCACAAACCAATGGGTGGAAGCAAAACCCTAAAGTTGAAGCATACCAGACCTTGTGGCGCAACGGTAGCGCGTCTGACTCCAGATCAGAAGGTTGCGTGTTCAAATCACGTCAGGGTCAAAGGTTTTATAAGGCCATGTGTACAAAATGCTAAGAATAACAAAATGAGGTGACAGTGATTAGTATTCACTCTATGCTCTCAGGTTGTCATCCAGATTGGCTGTATATTTGAGGTTTTCTACCTTACTTAAAAGCACACAGAGAGTCGTAATAAATCAATGACCTGAGATTTTAGCTACAAAGGTAACGTTGTCGTTCCTTGGTTTAGACCAAAACGAATCAAACTGCCTGTACAGAGTCATTCTTAGAGAGCACGATAGGCTGCATTCAGCAAGGCCTTTTGGCTATTTCAATGTTTCAGCACAACCGATTGTAGCATGACACCCATACCCCAAAAAAAATATGAATGAAGAGAACCAGGACTTGTGTTTTTGACAAACTCTTCAGTTGCAGAATCTGCCTCTTCAAAGTTGGGTCCTCTGAGCTGTTCCAGACGCCCATCTCACTTTCCTTTGTGTCTCTTTTCTTCATGCTTGAGCATCACTCAAACATCTGGGTCATATCTTAAAAATCACTTGTGTACAGGCCTAAATGTTAGGTTGCGCACCTTGTACAGAAGCTATAGTCCTGCAAGCGGCCGGCCTTGTTTCAAGTCCGACCTGTGGTTCCTTTCCCGCATGTCAGTCCCCACTCTCTCTCCTGATTTCCTACTCTATCCACAGTCCTGTCGAAATAAAGGAAAAGGCCCAAAATAAATCATGTTTTGAACACTTTTATAAACAGTGTAGCAAATCAAACCTGACAAACTTAAATGGCCCCTGACCCCTACAGTGAAAGATTCCTTGAGGAGTATTTTAGGGCCATGGTTTGGAGTCAACTTGCTCAAAGTGGTTCAATAACTTTAAAACTGCAGTTTGCAGCTTATGGGATTCAATATAGTGGTTGATCAACAACACCATATGAGACCTCGTGGCGCAATGGTAGCGCGTCTGACTCCAGATCAGAAGGTTGCGTGTTCAAATCACGTCGAGGTCAAAAGGTTTTCAAGGCTATAAGTGTACAGATGTTGGGATATCCCAGTGATGCAGAGGTGGAGAAAAAGAGACTCCACATGGATGTATGTTGTTTCCAAGAAAACATTTACTTGAATTAAAAAAATGTAGCTGCATTGGAAATGTGAATACAGACTGGACAGAGAATTTAAATAAAACTCTTTTTAACTTCTTGGTTCTGACAAAATATAACAAACTACAGGTACATATAGTCACAGCACATGGAGCTGTTTTTTGTAAGTAATTCAGCCCTCTTGTGGGCGGGGAATCTTGTCATTTGCTGTCAAGATGATGTTTCCTGCCATAACCTGCACTAAGATATAAGGAGTGACAGTGCTGTGAACAGGGTATCCATCCACTTCTGTATGTGTTATTTGAAATAACTTGCATGGGAACATCCCTAAAATGAACCAATTATCCTGTATACATAACTGTCTGACATCTCACTGCTCTTAGCTGTGATGCCTTTTGTCCGTTATTGATGGCAGTGAGCTGCAGCCCTCCTCACTTAGCTTACACCTTTAACAGAGGGATTCTCAAGAATGCTAAAAACCTTTGGTACTTTTAAACTAAGCATTGACACAACACAGTGTTGCTCCTGACTGCAGAAATAATTACACATTTCAGATGACTTATATGTGATCACATCTTCCTGCAGTCCAAAAGGTCCTGGCTGGCTGTGAGATCCAGTAGTCAGTGTTGATCCAGCGCCAAGTGTTCTCGACAAGGGGGGGAGTCTACACTTCTACATTTACAGAGCCACTGCAGAGATCAATGGACCAGTCGCCTCCTTTCTGCTGAAGCATGGAAAACCAGTAAGCACTGGTAAACAGAGGAGAGAATGTGTGTGTGTGTGTGTGTGTGTGTGTGTGTGTGTGTGTGTGTGTGTGCATGTGTGTGCATGTGTGTGTATCTCAGGAGGAAGTGCTGTTCAAGAATGAGTGTTAATGTTGACCCAGTCGTCTCTGTTTACCTTCAGTGGTAAAAAAAAAAAAAAAAAAAAAAACTACTACTGAGGTGCAGCAGAGAATATTCAGCTTTTTCAGGAAGCTGAAGGTATTCCAAGAAGCTATTTGACTACAGGTAAAGTTTATTTAGTCTTAATCTTTCTGCAGGCCCTTCCCTCTAAAACACAGAAGATTGTAGGTTTCCAAAGCTAAGCCACATAAAGGAAATAACTTGGCAAAACCCAGCGTGTGCTCTCTGAGGTATTCCCGACCATTCAAGAAAAAAGTGCAGCATCAACGTGACTCAGACGGTGATACCACCATGCACTGGCACACAGGAGGAAGTGCTGTTTCTTACCATGGAAACGGCACCAAAGTAGAATTCATTCTTCAGTCATTTAATGGGCCTTAGAGCACAGCCACTTTCAACCCACAAAGGGAAAAGCAATCATTGTCCTGGCCTGGTTGGGCCGCATTCACATTTGGCACAGAGGTTTCACACAGTCATGTGTTCCGTCATTTATTACATGGGACTTGGATGAACTTAAAAACGTTGGTGAAGACGTAGCTGCAAAAGTGCAATGAGTGAGCGCAGGGCAGGAGTCCCCCATCAAAAGACAGAGTACACGTTTTTATTGGCTTTTATTGATACTGCTGCATGTTGTGATCCAGAATCATAAACAATGATTAAAGCATTGAAAGTGCAACTAAAGAATGAGTAAAAGTCCAACTTGGGCTTGTAATGTAGAAGCAGCAGCCTGTTAATGCCGCCTATGTTTAATGTTTTTTACTGTGTCATGTTAAACTGCAGTGTTGGCACTGCAGTTTAACACACACACACACACACACACACACACAGACTCACAGAGCGGGTTAGTGTGTCCTCATTTATCCTCATTGCTCCACACACTCACTGGAGAAACATTGGGCACTTTTCTGTAGATACAACACAAATAGAGTTTGTTGTATATCTTACTTTTCTCAGGACAATCTAAGACAAAATTGCTTCGACATCTTTCCAGACCACTTGTGGTGGAAGTGGACAACTAAATTGCTCAAAGCAATCACCCTTAAGGAACTCCTTTCCCCTGAGCCCACTCCATCAGAAGCCCCAACTGCAGGACCCCTCTGACCCCTCTGGTTCTCGGGGCAGCTCCCGGCTCTCCTGTGCCCGACTCTCTGCTCCGTCTCAGCCCGGGAGGAGCGCCATGTTAAGGCAGGCAGCACGGTGCAGCTGCTCCAGAGCGACACGTTGTAAAAGCGGTCTCACACACACACACACACACACACACACACCTTGGCAGGGCCGGCTTACCTTTGCAATCGCCTTCCGGTACCTCATGGCCGCCTGTTCGATCAGGTCCTGCACTCTTAAATTCCCATCTCCACACGGAACGACCACCCGGGTCCTCCCGAAACACACCGTCACTTTCATTTCTCTTGCGCAGCGTTAATCCCAGTGAGGTAAAAGCCGCGTAAAAAGCGCAATAACCATCCCGGGTGTGTGAAGCTTTAACAAAACTAAATCCACTTTTGTTCTGAAGAAGTCGAAGAGTAGTTTGGGTTCTTTCGTCCCGCGTCCTCAGAGAGACTCCCAGCCTGAGATCCAGCGGCGGGGCTGGGTGGCGTCCTCCCTGTGAGCACTGTTCACTCACACAACACACACACACACACACACACACACACACACTCACTCACACAACACACAAACTTCCCAAGTGAAGGCTCCTCCAGCGCGAGCGCACAACTGGACTGACAGAGCGCGCGCCCACATGTCAGAGCAGGCAGCAGGAATGTTTCACACAGACACACACACACACCGACCAGTACAGAGCAGGTTATGTCTGAGGGAAAACCAATCAAAGCCACTTTACTTCTCTTCGTTTTCTTATCATGAGGAGTTGCGTAACACCTGGATTCACAATGTTTTTACAGAGTTTAGTCCTCCTCTACACCAGCAGGATGTCATGGAAAAGTTTATAATACTACGCTTCTCATTGGATTGAAGTTTTTCTCACGTTTATATGTTGCTTTGTGGGAACTAAACCGTAAATCAAATCTTTATTCTCATGATCTTTTTTTTATGCTTAAATGATATCCTGATTTTGTTTCTTCCAGGAGATGATCAAAACAAACCTGGCAGCAGGTTACCATGTTGTGCACTTCAAACAAAGAGGGTCAGACACCTGGAGGAGGAGCTTTTTATGCCAAATTTG